>NC_056739.1:248021420-248068920 GCF_019279795.1 Protopterus annectens | reverse complement strand
AGAGATTGTTCAGTTTTGCCTAAGTAGAAGTAATTGCAAAAGTCACAAGAGCTTAATTAGACAACCCTCTTTGAGTTACATTTGTATATCTGATTAAATGTAAACAGGTAGTCTGTAGTATTCAACCTCAGTTCATTTCCTTCACAAACATTAACACATTGTGTGTAAGCCTCACATTTAACCTCACATTGGGTTGGTGTCAAAAGCATCCTGCTTCTAATTTCTCTTTTAGATTAATATGCTTTGTAGAGGTAAACTCAGGTACTTCAGCTAAAATTTTCTATACTTCCTTGAAACAGTGGAAACATTTCAAATTGTGTTTTCATAAAATTCACAATACTGCCAGAATCAGTTTTGTATTTTAATAGCATTATTTGGCCAAATATGCTGTTTACTGTTGTTGAGCCTAGTATTATAATTAAGATCTTCACCAAGCAGGACTTTAAATTTTGTTGTCTTGCACTGCAAAATGTAGTTTGTTGTAACCAAAAGCATTTCTTGTAAAAGGCCCCATTATGTATACATAGCCATTAAAATATCTAGTTTTTTCATTAACACCTCATCTTCAGAAATAATCCTGGTTAACATTACCATCTGACCCATCACTAGACTTTTCTTTTGTTTGAATAGGTGATAGCTTTGAAAATAAATGTAGATATGATTTGGAAAACATGGGTTTGTTATAAATATTAGGTGGGGAAGATTGCTCATTATTAAAATGTCATCACTCAAAATGCCGACTGTTGACAAGCCAAAAAAATGATGAAAACTAAGGGACAAAAAGTGAATTGCAAACATTGTTCTCCTCTAAACATCTTTTTTAATGGGACCAAGCTTCCTCTACAATCCCTAATGTAGAGGACAAGTTCCACACAACTCCAAATTTATATGTATATATGTTAACTCTGAGATTGCCTACCTCAGAGAAAAGGGAATATTCCAAGAAATGGCCATCTTAGTGTATGCAAGTCCATTTATTCAGCATTCTGTCTCCATGTTTTGGGACTTGCTCTAACAGGCCTGAGATTTTAAATGGTACCTGTGAAAATACTTTTGTCAAACTCTTTGTTAATAGTAACATTCAGATAATTTATTCCTTACCATGAATATTGGTGTGTAAATCTCAAGAAGGAACTGGTACTCTCAATTTAATTCCCTCAACGTGCCAACACTATCATTGTACAGAATGAAAAAATCATGCAATAATCTAAAATAAATAATAAAGCAACTACCATAGTTGGATTTAAATATGTACTGCTGTTCCTAGTACCACATAATAAAATTAGCATAGAGAAGGCTCAGGCTACCCCCATAGCTACCCAATGACTTGATGAAAAAATTGCCTTGTTGATTAAAATAATGCCAATGTTGTTGTGTCTTTTGGCTTTTTCCCGGTTAGGGGTCACCACAGCGGAACTCCGGTCTGCTAATAATTGGCAGTAGATTTTTACATGCTGAGTTGCCAGCTCTGATGCACAACCTTCAACGAAGGTACACCCATTCACGCATGTCTCCACAGAAGACGCTTTAGCTGAGAATCGAACAGGACAACGTCTTACTGTGAGGTGAAAAAGCTACCACAGCACCACCACCACAGTACATTAAAATAATGCCAATAAAAGGCATAAACACTTTAGCGTCAAGGTTACTAATAAAATAACAGTCAATAATGGCTTCTAAAAACCAACTAAGACCCTCATAGTGTGGAATGACTGAAAAGATGTCAACCATATCTAGTATTATTTATTTATTTATTTATTTATTTATTTAACATTTGTTGACCGGGAATGTCCGACTAGGTTCCACAGAGCCTGTTTTTAGCGGAGGCCCGGGGAGAAATACTCCATATTACAAAAATGACATCAGCATTATAGGTTCATAGGTAGGTACTAGGCTATTAGCTCTAGGGTCTATATAAGTCTAGCCAAAAAGGTACCCTGGCTTTCGCCACCCAAGAAAATTATTTTCCTGTGCCCCTGTCGAGCAGAGACACAGAAGTGATCCCTGGGGTGAATTTCCTATTTCCCATTGAATCATCAAGATTTTTCTTGAAGAGTACTAATGAGGAGCTCTATTTGACATAGATAGGTAGTCTGTTCCAGAGTATGGGAAGTCTCTGGGACAGGAATCTATCCCTCCAGCATGTTGTGTTTATTGTGGTAACAAGGTTTAGGTCCCTAGAGCATGTAGCTTGGAGGGATTGGGATTTCTTTAAGTGTAGCATGTTCAACAGCTCTGGGTTTGACATAGCTTTGTATGTTAGGCAGAGATCACCTCTGAGTAGGCGATATGCGACAGAGTAAAGCTGGAGTTTTTTGAGACGGTCTGCATAGGGCATCTGTTTGAGGCCAGTAATCCTCTTTGTGAGGGATTTCTGTGGCCTTTCCAGTTGTTGTAGATGTCTTGTGAGATACATACCAAAAGGGGCATTGTACTCTATAATGGGTCTAATGAGTGATGAGTAGAGGGGAACAATGACCTCTTTTTTTCTGGATGAGAAACCTTTTGTGATGAGGTGAGCCATGTAGAAGGATCTGCTGACCACTGTGGTGATGTGATTATCAAAGGAGAGATTACTGTCCACCTGTGTCCCAAGGTCTCTTATCACACTTTTGGCATTAAGTAGACTACCACTAATGTGGTAGTTCATGGGTACAGAGTTTTTACCAAAGGGGATGACAATACACTTTTTGGCATTGAGCTTCAGGCCATGGCTTTAACACCTGGCATCTCTCTCAGTGAGGCCCTTTTGTAGTACGTCCACATCATTAGGAGTTTTGATTATGGCTCCTAGTTTGCAGTCATCTGCATACTTTGTTAGCCAAAGACCTTCTGTGTTAGCCTGTACTTTAGAGAAGTAGATACCAAACAGGAGAGGACCCAGGACTGAACCCTGTGGTACTGCACTTGTCACTGGTCTGAAGTCAGATTTGGAGTCTGCTACTTTCACAGTGTGGGTTCTGTCCATGAGCCAGTTGGCAACCCATCTTGTGACATAGGGATTTATACCTAGTTTAGTGAGCTTATCTATAATTCCAGAGTGGGGGATGGTGTCAAAAGCCTTGGTGAGATCTAGATAAGCTGTGTGAACCACCTTAACCTCATCTATGGCTTTGGTGACTGCTTCAAAGAAGTCAATCAGGTTGAGGAGACATGATCTGCCTTTTACAAACCTGAACTGGGTAGGGTCCAGAGTTTGGAGATTACCAATGTCTTTGTTTATGAGTTCCATGATGATACATTCCATGGCCTTGCAGACCAGGCTCATCAGGCTAATGGGGCGGTAGTTCCTGGAGTCCATCGTCTCCTTTGTGGAGTGGGTTAACCATCATGGTGCACCATTCAGTGGGCAAAAAGCCTGAGGTGAGGCTATGATTGAACATGGTACTTAGGGAGGGTGCCGGTTCATTCTGTAGTTCATGTAGAATGCAGCCTGGGATATTGTCAGATCCCATGGATGCTGTGTTCTTGGCTTTGGAGACTTTTTTTTTTTACCTGTGCAGCCATGATTAGAGGAACTTTGCATTCTTCCGGTATAGAGATGGGCCCTCTAGGGGGTGAGAGGGGGATAAAGTTAGCACTGAACCTATCTGCCAGAATGTTGGCAATATCAGTTGGTTCTGTATATTTAGTGCCATTGTGCTGTAACTCAGAGCAGATCTGAGTGTTGCCATTGAGATTCTTGACATAGTTATAGATTGCTTTGTGGTTGTCTTTAGAGTCAATGGCAATATTGTTTTCGTAACTAGCTTTGGAGAATTTTATGAGAGATCTCAGCTTCTTACTGAGGTTGACCAGGGAGTTCCTCCAGTCATGGGATTTTACTCTTTTTTGCAACATTCTCTTTCTTCTGTTGTAGAGTTTGTTTATGGCAGAGGACCACCCGATTGGCTTCCTTTTTTTGGAGGATATCATCTTGGTTCTATTAGGGATAGCATGATCCATGCACTCGTGTAAGTGCTTATGAAGTGCATTTGTGTAGGATTCAGCAGTCATACCTCTATTGTCCATCTGCATGGGTGTCATGAAGTTTGCCACTTCTGTCTTAAGAAGTGTGAAGTTGGCTTTGGAGAAGTTTTTACAGTGGTTTCCCTAATTGGGGGTGGGGGCGGGATGTGGATGTCTAGAGTGATTAGCTTGTGGTTGGGTCTGACCAATGAGGAATTGACCTCTGGTGTGAAACACCGGTTGCACATGTTGGTAATGACCAGGTCTAGGATATTGCTGTCCCTGGTGGGGGTATAAATAAGTTGATCCAAGGCATTGGAATTTATGAATTCCAGAAAACAATGAGCAAAAAAACAGTTCAGTCCTGATGTTTGCCACAAAGACCCAATAGTCCCTGCTCATACTTGGATAATGCATATGAAAACCTTTCAGCTTCTATCAATATATATTACGAGGGTGTAACTGTAAACTCTTAATTCTGCAAATTAACTTGACTGTCATTTCTGGTATACCCTACATAGCCTGAAACTGTTAACTTTTTTTTTTTTACTGGCCACTCCCAGTCTGTCTTAGCTTTTCTAAGCATAAGATACTGTTTCTGAAAATGTGGTAGCTTGAGTCCCTGCACTTCATCTGTGGCAGCTGAACTGGGATTGTTTTATCTTTTAAATCTGTGTGTTCCTGTCTTAACCAGTTCTTCAGATTATGTACATTTGCACAATCTATTGCACACACATTCTTACAAGTGTCATTTGTGTGCACTACTGAACATTTTTATTTTTCCATAAAATCTTGTTACTGAAGTCTAAACATGTAACTCTGATAACATGCCCATATTAAATATGAAACTGTTACACACAGAATTGCTCGCTGCTGTAGCTGCACTCATGTCCTCTAGAAGAGGTCTATTTGTAAATGAAATTGATGTGTCTGTATAAATCGGTACATTATTTCATAATTTCATTTCTTTAAACAATGATAAATAATCCGATTTGGTGCTGGACTGTCACACCCTTTATAGATAATATGAAAATCCTTTTTTATAGAACTAGCAGCAGCACTGACTTGAGCTATGGTATGTTTTTCTTCTTTATTTTGCCCCAAAACACTAGTAATAACATTTACTTCATATAAGGTATGCATTTTTTCTTTATTTTCCCCGAAGTCTGTATATTATTTATGCTGGTGTTTACTTTATCAGAGCTATCAAAATTTGCACTCTGATCTTCCTTGTCCTCTCCCAGTGGAATATTTGCACTGGCTTCTGAAAACTTATTACACTCTGAACATCTATATTTTATATAATGTGAACTTAAGATATTGCAAATGTTTGCTTCGTGTCTTGTCTATAAATCTTCATTTTATGTATGCTAAGTTTATGTCTGTAGTTGCAATACTGTGACTTAACTCTGTATGTTAAATTGGGTCTACTTCATATGGCCGACAGCTCAACAACCATAACACTGACACCAAAACACTGAAAGCTCAAAACACCTAAAGCTCATATAATCGACAATCATAACATTGACACATGAAATACAAAGCATTATGCCTTTCCCCACTGTAGCATGACCCTAGAGTAGGAATAAATAGTTAGGGGAGGTGTGGGGGGCATAGCCCCTACATTATTCACATAAATATAGTCAATTTTGTTGAAATTACCCATATGTATGTTTAACATTTCTGACATATGTGGGGGGGTTTGCCACCCCCAACTATTTATTCCTACTCCAGGGTTGCCCTACAGTGGGGAAAGAGCATAATGCTTTGGATTTCATGTGTTGATGCTATGAGTGTTGATCATAAGAGCTTTAGGTGTTTTGAGCTTTTAGTGTTTGGTGTCAAGTCAAATGGTTGTCGATCATATGAGCTTTCAGTCATATGAAGTAGACCTGTTGAATTACATGTGCTGAAGCATTTACACTGATTTCTGAAGACTGTAAACAAAAATTTGTGTTATTTAAGTCTGAAACCATACTGCCAGAAAATGACCTATTCGAGGTGACTCTGTCGCTGTTCTTATTACAGACTGCTTCTGAGATTTAACCCTTTTATGTCTAGAAAGGTTTAACATTCCTGAACTAATAACCTTGACATTTAAATGAACATTCCTGGAACACAATTTTTTAGACTGCTTTAACCAGTTTTTAACTTTAAAATCACACATTTACTAGTGTCTTTATTGTAAAAATACTGTTTGACATATATATACAATTTACATTTACTGAAGTTTTTATTTATTCATTTAGTTAGTTAAATAAATAAATAAATAAATAAAAATACTGTTTGACATATGTATACAATTTACATTTACTGATGTTTTTAAATGTTTCTGAGATTAACTGCCTGACTTAGCCAGAAAACGCATTGTAACAAAAATTAATGCTGACATAAGGCAAGTTGAAGTTGTTTAAAGAAGGTGGCTTGGTGTCTCGCAACTTTTTCAAACTCTGGTGTTTAAGGGTTTTCTTGGAATTGTGACATTATACTGGAAACTTGAAACCTGTCATTTGCTTAATGTCTTTTAAACTGGTATCTTGGAGAGTCTGAAGTGCTTTTAGATTTTACTGTTGATTTTCTGAAGTACTGCTGCTCTGTAGAACACACAGTCTGACTGCTGATAAGGTTGCTATGGGACTTACTTTAACAAGTGACCCCTCATTGATCAAGTCTCACCACTGAATGAATTGATATGACTGTAGACACAGATATGAACTAAATATAACTGGAAGAAACTTGAATGAATGTCTTTATCAGTTAATTACCCAGAACTGTGCTGTGCAGGGGTCAGTCTTTTACATTGCAGAATAAAGTCTGCAAACACTATAGTTCGGTTAAGAATGATTTATTATGTACAGTGCAGGTAGATGTCAACAATATCCGAATACTTTCTCCCATAAAAGTGCTGATAAATATGGCCAACATTTCTGTATGCATATTCTGATCCTCCTGAATAAATAATATCAGTAATATTCTGGAATGCTGGCTATTTGACCTGACTTTTGTACTAATCCTTGAGTGTCTCTACTGCACTAACTTTCTGCATATCAGTCCAAATGAACTAACTGTGCCCAAAGTATTTCCTGATAATCTACACACCTCTTAAGCCTTGGTTCCCAAGACTTGTACCATACAAACAAAATGTGTTTGTACTCAAATGTACAACACACTCTGTTCTTATTACTATTCTTGACTGAAAGTTATTTTCATTGAGATTAAAAGTACATTCACTGAAACTGTATGCACACTGTGACTTCCTTCTTTAATATGACTACATTTCTAGACTTATGCAAAGAGAATACTGTATTTTTGTACACTTAAATAATACCTGATCTTACAGCCACCACTGCAATGGATGAAGGTGAAATGGTACACACCACCTACCCGCATTTGGCCAATGCTTTTTTCACTATTCCCTATTCAGGCATAGTAGAAAAGCTTCATAAACTAGGAACACCCCCTGTGTCACCTGTTATATTTCCAAATGGCTCACTGATGGGATGCAGGAGCTCAAAAGAGGGGAATCCTCCTCCAATAAAAGACCAGTTACCAATGGAGTCCCCCAGGGTTCAATGCTGGGACCTGCCCTGTTTGGCATATACTTCACAGAATTTAAAACAAATATTATAGGGCACTGGTTGACTAAGTTTGCAGATGACTACAACTTAGATGCAGTTATTGAATCACCAAAGGCATTGCCATCCTGCAGTAAGGCTTGTCCCAAACAAATTATACCAGAAGCATGGTTTACAACTAAATGCCAAACAAATGCATTATCAAATTCTTTGGAATCCATCTACCCTGGGAGCTACCACACTGATGATATGCCTGTAAGAGCTGAGCCAGTGGTTCAGGATTTGGAAACATATGTAGGCAGTGACCTATCTTTTGACCAACGTGTGCCCATGGTAGTGAGGAAATCCTTCTATATTGAGCAGCTCATTAATACAGGAACTGCTTCTAGTCCAGGAATGTCATTGCCCTCTCTTTACTTAGTCATCTTAAGACCAGTCATTGAGTATAATACTCCCTTTGGCATGTAGCTATCCAGATATGTGCAACAACTGCAATGCCCCATAGAGATACCTTACAAAATGGACATGAGGCCTAAACAATTTGCCCTACATTTGTTACCTTAAAGCCCTACTGCTTTACTCAACCTCCTTCACACTGCTAAGAAGTGACTTGTGTCTAATATACAAGGCATCCTCTGACCCAGTACTGCTAGACCTATTCAACAAGTCAAACTGCATCAGAAATACTCAGTCCTGGGATATGAACCTTTTATGCAACATCAAAGAATGGTTTTGAGAAGCAGGTGTATCTTACAGAGAATACCATTGCTCTGGAACAGACTATCCATTCCCAATAAGTAATGATCATCACTGTCCAAATTCAAGCCTAACTTTGATCTAAGGATGAAAAATAGGACATTTATCTCAGAGCTCCCCTTTGTACTACTAATGGACAGAGGCAGCTTGTAAATCTTTGTAACCTAATCTTGGGGACTTTCAAAATTCCTATGGTATGTACCCAGTTATTATCACTAGAGGTAATACAAATATAGCTTATGAAGGGGTAAGATTAATATAAACAGTAAATAGGATAGGTAATTCCAAGCAACAAATGGGAAATTTGTCTTGGCTTAAAATGGCCAACAAGGGAATTTAGTGTAGTATAATGTTATGAAACCATGATAGTTAAGTTTGTCTGTTTGCCTTTTCAGCAGCCAGTACTGATTATCAAATCTAGGTGTAGCACCTATACTGTATTCATTGTATTGTATATAGAGTAAATGGTGTATTCAACAGAGGGTTTTATGTAGTATATAAACTGCCTTATGCATGCAAATACCTTCCCCTGCATGCTGTCTCCCACCCCCCTCACACTGGTGAAATATCCAGATATAGACAGGTAACTTTCCATGGTGCACAGTGTTATTACTGATGTGGTACTTTTAGCAAGCTTCATGCTGTAGAGGAATAAAGCCCAAAGGATGATACTGATGACCTGGGTTCAGTTAGTAGCTTGGGTATTGGAGGATGGGCTTTTGGAATGGTTTGAATGAGTAGCCAAATCCAGCTGCCTATCTAGGAGGGAGGTCTACATGTGATTTCTGCTACAGTAGAAATTCCTCTGTGTTAGATCATATCATTCAATGCTTTCAAAAAGGTAGGAGATGTAGACATGAGCTGGCAAGTAGAACAATGTTTTTTGTTGAGGCATGGTCATGTGCAGCTGTGTGCACATGCATAGTAGCTACTGCATAACACCTGCCACAAACAGGAGCAAGGATTAGGAGCAAAATAATAGTTTGCCAATAGTCTGCAAGTTGATGTCCTGTGACTACCTTACAAAATTCCACATGCCCATGGATGATGCAAAAGTGGGTTACTGAGGGTTGGATAGTTTTACAATCTTAGGAAGATCAGAAGTCCCAAAAGGCCATGGAAAGATGATGGGATAAATGCTGAGCATGTGTGTGCCAGAGAACTATATGCATACGATGACTTGTGTGAATGCAGACAAAGTTGTTCTGTTCCTTTTGTTGGCTGATTACAACAGGTGTAAATGACCAGTAGCAAGCTGCTTCTCTAGGATGGACAAGATACCCTTGTGTCTTTTTGCACTGGGACGGTCATATATTTGTTTGTATTTCTCTATATTTTTGCTGTAATTTCTCTTTGAAGACATGTACATGTTCTTATTTATGTCTGCCTATTTTTATTCAGATTCTTCTATTTTATTCAGATTCTTCTATCAGAAAATGTAATTTCTATTTTTTGTTTCTGCCTGATCATCTTCATGCTCTGGCAATAACCATTTTTTTTCTTTTGGAGCAAATAATATTTCTTCTCTTGATAATACATTTGTTAGAACTTCTCATCATCATTTCCTCTCCTGCTGCACAACACTCTGCATTTTGTATTTTGATGGTAACATAAAGCTCACCCACATGAAATGTAAAAACAGATAGATTTATGTGGGGATGTTTCCGCAACACCATGTTTGATGATAATACTGTAAAAATGTGAATACTACAGTATCAGTAAACTACAGACCAGAAATATTTTATGGTTCAGTTTTAAAACCCTTCTTTCAATGTTTTTCATATTCAATCATGCTAAATAATATTCAGCATTTTCAGTTATTACCAGTCAATACTTCTTTTGTTTGTATTAATTTGTAGCTGTAATAGACAAGCTAATGCAAGGTCTGAAATGTTTGTCATTCTTGGAATATAAGATGCACGCTTCTCTGAAAATAGCAATGTATTTTGTCTTTATTAATTGTCAAGTTTGGAATTATAGCTAAGTAATGCATGATTTTGTTGACATCAATTATTGTCTTTCTGCATTTCCTTGCAACATTTTTAGAACTGAAACTCTACAGAGGATATATACATATAGTGATGTACATTGTCTATAATTAGTTATTTTAGTACCTTGGGAAATACTTTGTTATAAAAATAGAGGAGGCTGTTAATGCATGAAAAAGCTCTGCAATAAAAGTTGAGTCCTGAAGTCAATAAATAAATCTTGGAGCTGGCCATCAGTATGCCATCAGCAAAGATGAACATAGGTAAGTTTATTGCACATAAAACATAATCAAAGGGATATATTTACTATATACAAAGCATTCTCATACATGCTTCAAAACATTAGAAAACTAGGATGACTGCATTACTTAGCAGTGTTACTATAAGATTTGTATATATTGAACCTGAAAATATCCATTCTGACTAGACTAATATTTAAATTAATCAGATCTATTGATATCAGAACCTCCTATTATCACAACATTCATCTGCGTATAGACATTGTTAATGAGCAGGTAACAGCAATGTTTTGCCACTTTCATTGTACCACTCATGACTTGCTTTTTTCCTCAATGTACATGTTTCACAGCATGGTGGTATGACTGATAGGTGTAATGTGGGTATATTGCTTTTTTCTGCAGTGGGAATGACATTTCATTTCTGTGTGTCAACACTGCTCTCTTTCTATAACATGTCTTATATCTTATGGTATTTTATCTATGTTACTTTTTCTATCATGATAGCCTTTGTTTCTAGCATTATACTTTTCTTCTATTACTCTAAAAGGCATGGTAGGTAAGTATTTTATTTTTGTTAAAAATTACTTCCACTTTTCCTACCTAGTCATTCTTCTTTATGTCTGTGTGTATCCTGTGATACCTGCATACATATTTGCTCACATCAAACATTGCAAAATACTCTTTGTTTCCTGATATTTCATGTCAGCATTTGTCTGACATTGGTGATATTCTGTACGTGTTTTCTGTCTTCACTATGAATAATAATAATAGTAGATTTTTCAGATTTGTATATTTACTTTTATTACTCTTATCAACTATCATCTGACCATACATACATCTTCTAAATATGTGAAAATATAGTGTTGTTACCTTGCTGGAACAATAATGTTTTTACCTTCTGTTTGCTGTTAATTCTCTGTCTCATTTCTGCATACATAACACTACAGATGACTAAGCAGGCTCTTTTTCATATTATTTTCCACTCACTGCTCCAAATATGCAGATTTCTCATTGTTTCAGTCTTCTCTTTTGTGTCCAATTAGAGCCTTCATTAAGTTTACTAATACATGCTGCTATTGCTCTGTAGCCACCTATGCAGTGCAAACCTTCAGTCTTCAAGTTGTTTATCTGTCCTGTGGTTGTATGTGCCTCCACTATACATGAAAATAAATACTGTTACCACCCTTTAACTTGTTTAGACATGTCATATGCAGTATCTTACCTTATTGTCTGCTGCTGTGTATCTCATATGTCACAGTAGCACTTATGTGTGCTACTATGTTACAAATAACTCATCAGTGTTTAATCATTTCTCAGTGCAATGCTTTTCATATATCAAAAATTCTGCTGAGTGTGTGTGTGTATCACAAATATCATTATGTGCTGTTATAGTTCTGCTTCAATGTAATTCATATAGGTGTCATCCTTTTTATAGTTTCTCTTTTTCTCATATTTCTGAAGTTACTACAAACTGGCATTACAACATGTACTTCTAGTTGTAGCTGTTTCAGCATCAGACATCTCTCTTCAGACTTACTGAAATTCTTGCTTTCATAACCTCATTTATTTGGCTAAATATGAAAATGTATTATTGTTTTTGTGCAGCAGATTATATATCTATCCATAAAATGATTCCTTCATGACACTTATCCTCTCACATGACTGTTTTGATATTTCCAGGTATACCACACTGTGCACTCTTCAGCATATTACTGCTGTCCTCTTCTTCATACAAAATCATTCCAAAAGGCTGTAAACTTTCAGATCCCAGTATTCAGCCATATTTCCTGGGCAGTGATTTCATTTTTGGCTCGATTGTTCCAGTGTATATGATGAATGAATTTCCTGTAGTCTACTTTACAAAGGCTGAAAAACCAGCACAGTCTGTGATGTGAGTAATTTTATCTTTTTAGTTTGGTGACTTTCTTTAAATAATTGTGACTATGTAATACAACTTTTGCTTTGAATTCTTTTAATTAAGTACTTAAAATTGTATAGAACAAAACAGCATTCATCTAGTTGCTTGTCCGATACACAATACTGTTGTGTATATAATTTAATTTAAACTTTTTGTTCCTGTTATTGCAATTGCAAGACATTCTGTTAACAATTTAATAAAGAAACCAACACAGGCTGTAGTCATTATGCAGAAGACCTGATATATATGTATTGATAGATAGATAGACAGACAGATAGATAGATTATATAGTACTAACTTTAATCAATTTTTAATTGGATAAAACATTAGTGAATGAGCTAATATTTAATGATAAAAATACTAACATGTAACTGTGTTCCTTTCCATGACAATTTTAAAACTTTCAATTAGTTACATGCATGCAAATGTGTGTGTGTGTGTGTGTGTGTGTGTGTGTGTGTGTGTGTGTGTGTGTGTGTGTGTGTGTGTGTAAAGAGTATCATATTAATCATTAAATACTCACAATAGCAAATAAAAAAGTAATATTTTTAGATTGAATCTAAAATGATTAAAAGCAATAAAGTTAAACCTAATTTTCTTTTCTTTGCAAGGGAAAAGGCAAATTTCATTACACCTTAAACCGTGATTACATATAAAAACTGCCAACAAAATTCCATAGAAGACAATGTTCACTCATTTGAGCATTTGCTGTTATTCATAGTCTGAAAAAATCAATCACTCGTGAGTTTCCTTTGTTTTGACTGGCAACTACATATATATGGTTATACACATTTTTAATAATATACATATATTTATATATGCACACAGTAGTTTACTGTAATGTGTGTAAAACCAAGACTTAGAACCAATAAAAAATACATGATCTCAACCACAGGACACTCCAGAATGAAACATTTATTAAAAATAAGTGCTAGTTAATCACTTTCATCCACACTTGGACTTCATCAGAACTCGAAATGTGATTAGAAGTTCTCGTTTGGTCAGTTAATTTGCATGTTTAATGGTTTAAAAGGAGTGACTAGGTTTACACATTTTGAGTTCTGATGAAATGTGGATAAAAGCGCTTAACTAGCTACAATTTTTAACAAATTTTTAATTCAGGAGTGATTGTATATTTTTTTACTGGTTCTAAGTCTTGGTTTGACACGTTTTGCACCTGTTTTTCTTGTATTGTGTGTAATGTGTGTACCTATACCACAGTAATGCTGTTCTGACTTGCATTGCACTGTAGTCTGCCATCTTGCTAAGGAGTGAGTCATAAAGCTATTTCACTCCTTAATCATGATAGTGTAGTGATGGTCACTGCCATACTGTGGTAATCTGGAGCTGTGCAAGGTTACATAGGTTAGACCTCACTTGCATTACTAAGAGAGGTGGGACCAGTTGACCTACTTCACAGTGGATTCCACTGACAGTAGGGTTTTTCCAATCATGGAGAAAAGGTGGGCATATCTGCTGGACAACATAGCAGAAAAGGAAGAGATCACTGCCCTCCCTCATGTAGCATCAGGGAAGTACATGGGAAGATTCTTATTGCTTGCTATGTTGAGACCATCTCATTTTATGAATAGAGTACAATCAGGGAAGGGTATCATTTGTGTAGGCATTTGTGCACAGAGTACAATGCCTGCACATTGAAGAAAGATAGCATGCAATGTTTTACACTATGGAGAAACTTTTATAAATCATAACAGGTTTTGGTACAATACACTATGATGTAGTTGGTCAGGTCTACTGTGAATAATGATTATGAGCAGCACCCATGTAGTCCTATGTTTTAATATCCATTTTTTATTTGGTTTGACACGGTTTATACTTTTAAGTGGAAAGTAATGCACATATTAATATGCAGAAATATGAAATTTAAAATATCAGGGCAATCCCTAAACATTGTTGACAACAAAATGTTGAGGATATTAAAGAATATTTATGCATATATCCTCTATCAAAACATCTATATTAATACAAAAAGAAATTAATAATATCCAGTTCTCTAAAAAAACAGATTTTACTATACCTCCATTTGTCTTTATACCAGATATCATTTCAGACTGGAATATAAAAAAGTGAGGAATTTGGTAGGGAAGGCTTTTAATTTATCTATTTTATTTAAAAAAAATGCTTACTCTGGTTAAATTATAAAAGATATGATCTAGCTCTATCAAACATGATCATATTTCAAACTAACAGGCACTTTATGCATAACAATACAAAATATGAAAGATAAGAATCTAGGACTTAGCATTGCTGAATTATATCAAATCAACAATAATAAGCAAAGATGCATCTAATTTAATACAATCCATATAATATATGATAGTACTGTCATCAAAATCAGTTATACCAAAATCTTACAGGAACTTTCTAAATTAGAAAAATTATCTGGACTTTAAAAACATTGATAAATATTCAGTATAAAGCTAAGGTAAAGAGAAGCTGTCTGCTCTAGAGAAATGTCATGGAAATGTTTTCTTAAAAGTGTACCTACTACATAAAGAACTGAGAAATAGCCCAACTGAAAAAAATAATTGATATTCCTAGTGCAAAATGATAATTAAAGCTAACTGACAGAATATGTTTTTTTGACTGTAGCATTCTGTCAGATTTTTACTTTAGATTTCAATGATTTACCTAAACTTTTTATTCTGATATTAACTCTTGCAATAAAAATATACTATATATTGATGTCCACTTTTTTTAATTTCTAGATATAACTATTATTGTGTAGGAATACAAACATATTGCCATTACAATAAGATCTAAACAAATATTCAGAAATTAAAAATGTTGGCTCATCCTTTCATTATTGCTAGAAAAAATATAATAAAATAATAGCACTGAAATCAATATTTGGTTCTAGACATTGGGGATTGGGGGATGGGGCCAACCAAGGAGGGCACAATAGTCAAGAACAAGTACAGAGTATATCTGGGCTGCCTGCATTTGTGTTTGAATGTGTGCTTCTGTATGGGAGAGGGACTGTGATAGAGAATACCAATGCCAACATGAGCAGTATTTTATTATGCATTGTCCAGTTCAGTAATGGATTGAATGTTGTGGTTGTAACTCAGATTCAGAGACATGAACATTAGCCAGTAATGTGGCCTTTCCTCATCACAGCTAACATGTCTCTGAACTACAAAATACAGCATCATGGGAACAGCACCTTTTTGCATGAGCCATATAGCTCAAGTTAGGCTCTTTAATGAATTCCTGTGATATTGTTTCAGACACATCAAAATACTCTCAGGAAATAAAATCATCCATATCCTGTGATGACGTAATCACCTCTTAGAAAGTCAAAATATTTCTTAAGCTTGGATTACTAAAATGACTTTTTCTTGTAATAAGTTATCATGTTTAGATTTTGCTTTATCTTCATCTTTATGGCAAAGACAGTAGGAAAACAACTCTCATCTTTACAAATTACATAACATCTTATTTATAGACTTCTGCTTTGCTGCACTGAAAGCCCAGTATTTAAATATTGTATTCTGGCATATCAAAAATGTATATGCCAATATTTCACATATTCTTAAGGTTACTGCCTTCCAAGCATAGTATAGAATGGCCACATGTCAGCCAAAAAGGTTTTTGGAATGAATGCATATTTATGCACATTATCAGCAATATTATTCTTACTCACCATTAAACATTTGAGACCTCAGTTGCATACATCTGGTTTGAATTAAAGTTTCCAGTGTCTTACTCACTGCAAGTATTTAGCAGTTTACCACCTTTTCTAAACTGTAAACTTTTTTTATAACAGGTTTAGTAGGAAGCAAGAAAAGGAAAAAAATGAAATGAATGCGTAACATAGTGAAGAAATTAGACATTGTCATTTGTGCTAGCATGTCTGGCTAAGTTTCTCTACATAATTTCAGATTAACCTGTGTATTATATGCCAGCATGACTAGCTATGATATTTTAAATACGTTCTTACATGTTGATTTTAATCTGTTTGTACAGAATATATTGAAGCTTCAACTGTGTCCTTTTACATTTCTTTTTTTTCATCATATTTTTTTTATTGATTTTCAATAGTATAAATACAATTTTTAAAAAGAAAAAACAACGTAATATCAAATTTTAACAAAAACTATATACAAAGTCCAAAATAGATGCCAAATCTTCAATAACATTACATTTTATCTAATAGTTTTTTAAGCTTTATCCAGGCAATTTGTTTAAGAGTCATATTTGAGGAGTGTAACATAGCTGTTTGTAATTCCCTACTACAAATAATCTTAGTAAAAGATATAAATTCCTTGAATGAGAGGTTATTTTTACATTTCCAATTTCTAGTAATAGTTTTTCTTGCTATATCAAGTAGAGTCCAAAGGAGGTTCATTTGATTCAGTGGGACATACCTTGGCATTGGTGCATTAAAAAGTATAGAATCAGAGATCTCACATCTGTCCGACCACAAAGCTTTAATAAAATTTTTCAACTCCATGCAAAATGTGGTTATTGTTCTGCATTCTACAAACATATGTGCCCAGCCGGCATCTATTAGCTCCTCGCATCTTCAACATCTATTAAAATCTTTCTTGCATATTCTACAGGCTTTTTTTGGTGTGATAAAACTTCTATAAATGAATTTCCATGTAAAAATTTTCCAATATGTGGAAAAAGAAGTATGGTAAACAGATCTGAGAATTAAAGTTTTATCATTTATATGTATTTGGGAGTTATTTAAATTGTTGATATATTTCCATAAATTGTCGTCTAATATTATTTGATCTGATCTAAGAATGTTGTAAATCTTGACAATGAGATACCATTATTATAGCCTATATTGGTGAAGTCAAAGAGGATGGATAATTTTTTGGGGAGGTCTGTTACAGCAGGAAAATGATGTATTTTAAATTCCGTTAAAATAAATTCTCTGAAGATTTGAATATTTAACCAGTTATTTTGGTAGATATTTTACCTGGCTAAAAGGTGGTAGTATCATGAATATTATTAGTTCCTAAAAACTGATGCCAGAATAATAACCCATTTTTTTTCCATAGTTTTTATTTTCATCATGTTAAAGGAATCAAAGCATCCCTTGGTTAAGATTATTGGAAACATTAGAATGGACAAATTGTTGTTCAAAAGATTCTTATTCATTACTTTTTAAAGTTTTGTAAGATATATTTAATTATAGGAATAAGGCGTGATTTTTCCTGCTCGTTGTTGAAGAAGAATTCTTTAATAACTATAAATAGCTTAATATTTTCAGAACAATATATCTTTTTGAAAAAACTTGTCAAATTTAGTTAATAGTAATGTTTTGTGTAAATTTTTCGAATTTGAATGGTATTTTGGACTTAACCACAGACTTGTTATATTAAGAATAATGGCATCAGCATAAAGTTCAACATTTGGAAAAGCAATCCCTCCTTCAATCCAGTTTTATAGTGCCAATCATATTTAATCCTTGGTTTTGAGGATACCATAGGAATTTAATTAATATAGTGTTTATGTGTTTAAGTTGTTTTCTAGAAGGAGGAGCCAATAGTGTTTGAAGATAAAAATAATTTTTGGAAATAGAATCATTTTTATCAGAGATAATCTTTCTTCTATAGTAAAGAACATTTTCTTCCATCTATTAATGTACTCTGTGATTTTATTTAATAAAATTTTATAATTTATATTTATAGTGTCTTTCCATTTAGACAGAATATGAACCCTAGATATTTCAATTTATCATTGGTCCAGTTAAAGTTATTGTAATTAGATAGAGTGTTATTCATTTTTTTTTGATGAGAATAGTTTCTGTTTTGTTTTGGTTAAATCTAAGGTTTGAGATTTCCTCAAAGAGTTTTAATGATCTGATAATGTGGTCAATAGATGAATCAATATTTCCAATAGTTAATAAGACATCATCTGCAAAGAGTAAAATTTTAGAATAGTTCTCATTAACATCAAAACTTTTTATGTTTATATTGTTTCTTATAAAATTAGCAAATGGTTCTATTGCTAATGCAAATAGTAGTAGGGATAAAGGGCAACCTTGTCTAGTACCTTTTAGAATTTGAAGTGGGCCAGATAAAAAATGTGCCAATTTTAATATACGCTATAGAACCTTCATATAATTTTTTAACAAGTTTAAGATTTCTGAGGAGAAATTATATTCTTTTAATACCGTAAATAAGTATGTCCAGTTAATAGAATCAAATGCCTTATCTAGATCTAGACTGATGAGTGATAATTCTTTTTTTTTTATTTGCAAAATCTATTAAAGTTAGAAGTCTAATAGTATTATCCTGAACTTTTCTGTTCAGTATAAAACCTGTTTGATCATTGTTTATTAAAGTCTGCATCATTTGATTTAATCTGTTTGATAAAATAGCCGTAAATATTTTATAATCTATATTTAATAGGGAAATAGGACGATATGATGAAACAAATTTGGAGTCCTTATCTTGTTTTAGAATGGGAGAAATTAGTGAATATTTCCAAGAAGGACAAAGTTTGTCACTTATTCGAAATTCCTGAAGTGCTTTCATTAATATCTTCAAAGCGGAATCAGGGAAAATTTTATATAATTCTCCTATTATGCCATCAAGACCAGGGGCTTTATTATTTTTAAGATTTTGTATTCTTTCTTTAACTTCTATTAATGATATTGATTTAAGTAATCTATTATTTTGTTCTTTAGAAAGTTTATTGTTTATATTGTTTTTTAGAAATTCTATTTTTGAACTATTATTAGTAAAGTTTAAGTTTGCTTTATTCATTGTTTCATGATATGAATGAAAAATCTCTAAAATATCTTTTAGATCTGAAGAAGGTTTTGAATTGTGTTTAGATGTGTCTAATATTTCAATTATGTGTTTACTCTTGTGAAAACTTTTCGTTTTGGCTGCTAATCTATGCATATGTTTTGGATTAGATGAATAAGATTGTAATTTTAACCTCTCTAAATTAATTGCTACTTTATGACTAAGAATTTCTAAATATTTGAGATTTCATTGTTTTAATTCCAGATTCGAGCCCAATTCTTTGGGGTGTAAGTTATTTTTTAAAGTGTCAATTTTGAATTGTAGATTTAATAATTCTTTGTCCCATTCTTTCCTTTTATGTAAATACCAGGTTTTTATTTTCCCATATATATAAGATTTGAAAGAGTCCCAAATAAACACTATATTTGTGTTATTATTATTATTAAGTTCGATATAATAGTTTACTTCCTTTATAAACCATTCTTTGAATCCTTTTATCTTAATAATATAGGCTGGTAGTCTCTGCCAATGAATAAGATCATTTGGTTTAATTTTAATTTTAAATAGTATGGCATTGTGGTCTGACAGAGGGCATGATGTAATCAGTACATCTTGTGTCTTAGATAATAGGCTGTCAGATATAAACACTTTATCAATAGTCTTCTGTGTACCATATCTATAAGAAAAGTGAGTAAAATTGAGAGACCTCTGCTCTTTGATCATGTATATGTCTTTTAGGTTATGAAATGAGACAAAATCTATCAATTTTTTGGCTGATGCAGGTATCTTAATATTGCTGACATTAGCGGTATCTTTAGATGATAGAATACAATTAAAATCACCTGCCAAAATGATATCTCCTTTAGAATTTGCTGTTATTATTTCCAAATATTTGTTTGCAGATTTAGCACCAATACCAGGTAGCCAGTACATATTTGCTAAAGAAAAATATTTCTTATTCAATTCCAATACTACTAGACGCAACATACCATTTTTATCAGAGAAACTGTTAATTATTTTAGGCAGTGGAAATGTATTTTTCCACAAAATCATGGTTCTTCTTCTCTTTGTTTGGAAATGAGATTCAGCTAGAATACTATAACCTTTAAAAATACATTTTTTCTAGATCTTTCTGAATAATGTGCGTTTCTTGCAAAAATATAATGTCAGCTTTATTTGATGCTAGGTATTTGAGTAACCTTCCTCTTTTAGTAGGGTTATTAAGACCATTTGTATTCAGAGACAAACATTTAAACCCAGACATTGATTACTTTAAGCTTTTGATGGTTAAATACTATTTTGGACTTAATTAACAAGTAATGTTCAGAGAAGATGAAAATATAACTATTTACAAAACTAACCATGGAACATCTAGTTCCTGGATTGATGAAGAAGTCATCAATACCACCCTCTATCATCCTTAGTGCTCAAGACTATCGTTCTCTAATGCTACTACCTAATATTTTATTGAATCAACAAACTACAACCAATTAATTCTCCAGGATGTATAGGTATTACTGTGTAGGAGATATTGTGGAAAACCATCTATTACCATAAATAATGTAATTTTCAAAATTTTTAAGAACAGTGTCATTAAACTTGTATCATGATCATAGTATATCATATTAATTTATGTCTATTCTATACTAATACAGATCTTAATTTAGTATACTGCATTAGATCAAAACCTACTTAACCAGGAACTCAGTAAAGAAGTTTATGTATAAAAATAAGAAAATTTATCATGTAACAAAACATTCCAGTATGAACTTATCTGTGAAATCACAACAGTGTTAATATTTACTATAGAATCAGGATATTAATATATAGCCTATAGGCTTATTTTAAAAAAAACATATCTGATTAACCTTAAATAATTTCTTAAGGTATTAAAGATATTTAAAATAAAGAGGTACTAATGAGAATTTTTTACATGAGAAGATAATATTTTAGTTGCACAAATATCTATGCAGGTATATAGATCTGTGTAAACATCAAAAACATTAGCTTTTCTTTCCAAAGATGTGAGTCTAAAGAAACTATGTAGTGCAACTTGATTTTGATAAAAATATCATATAATGAAGTCACAGCTTTTAACCTTCAAAGACATTTCAGTTTTGGAGGTTATAGTAATAATGTGTTCCCTTAAGTTGTCCTTTTTAACAAAATACATTAACAAATTTTACCAATATTTTTTCAGTTAGAGTGGCAGTGGTTAACATGTAATATATCTTTTGCTAGAAAATGTAGTCTACAGACAGTAAAACATTCAATATTTTATGAATATTAGTGAAAATGTCAGATTGTAGTATGCACTTATGTAGCTGGAGGTGGATTAAGTAGAACCCAATTTCACCATTCACTATAAATCCAACATAATGCAAACTATTAATTAGAAAATCATTTAAAAAGTAAAGGCTACCTTTGGAAATAACAACTGTCCTCATGTCTTGATGAAAGTATTAACTATAAGTCAAGAGTAGCCATCCCCACTCTGCACCGCCCTCCTAACAGTCTTCTACTACTATCACTGACTAGCGAGGCAAAAGCATCACTTCAGTAACAACTAAGATCATTCTCTAAGCAGAATTGTCTCCTTTTCTTTGGATCCAGAATTTTGTCTGCCCCAATATATTATTTCACCCTTTTATAACAGAATTTTTATTTATTGTAATGGTCTGTCTTCAGCTTTGGCTTCCCCATTCCAGCAGTATTGCCATCAACCAACAACTCATATAATCAATAAGATTGGGGATGAAGATATCAAGATGAAAGCACAGAAAATACATAGCTGTCCCAAAATCTACTTTAAAAGTAATAAAAACACATTACCCCCAATAGATAATGTATTTTGGTGACTTTATAACCACTGCATATGCCGCTTTCTCCTCTACTAACCAAAAGGATCAGATGACGTGTCTATGTTTTCACTGTATCTGTTAGCTACAGCTGCCAACTAATGATCAAGTGTAAACTACTTTGTAAAACATGCCATCAGAAAACTTATTATGAAGGGGACAATATAGGCATCAACATTAGTTTAGTAAAAAGGACCTTTATATATGTCTATGTTTTTTATATATTTTTCTTTATCACTCTTGGTTTGCGATAAAGCATTCAGTTGTTCCGTTTTCTTTTTCTTTTTTTCATGTGAAGATTTCTGGTAACGTGAATACGTAACCAAAGTTCATATGACAAAAGAGACTTCGAGTGAGTACATGCATAAGTCTCTTGTATTACAAAGAAGATCTCTCCAAGAACTCTCGAGGCAACAGCCTTCTTTATTTTTCTTTCCTTCTCCTTTAACATTTGAATTTTGGCGGTTAGAAGCTCACACTAGGGAATCTGCAGCAAGCTATGATAACTGTTCATGAGATACTCATGATGTGCATTTTGTGAGAGAAAAGAAAAACAGAATATGTTACTCAAAAAGCATGTATATGAAGTACAATAAAAAAAAAAACAACTTTGCCCGTTTTATATAGATATAAAATTCTCTATAACTATCAGTTTTACTGACCAATGTATCCGATATCAAGCACACAAACCCTCCTGTCCCTGCAACACACACTCCACCAGCTTTCATCAGAAAATACCTCTCCTTTTGCCTCTCCGTCAGCAGATGGACCCACAAACCACATTTAGTAAAGACACAAACCTCTCAAGTGTATGAGAATGTATTTTTACATGTCATGACGGATTCTTAGAAAGAAAATGATCTCTATTATGATAAAGAATAAGTTCCAATACCTTTTAAACTATTTAGAACAAGTCACATTAAGTTATATCCATTAGATCTAAAAGGACCCAAGCATAACATGACATTTAACAGGAGAGAAAGCCCACTGATGCAAAAAAAGGGGCTACACTTTCATTTAATTGCACTGAGATGGGGAGCTTTCATTTCACTTATCGGAGCGATCTATATCATCGGAATCTAATAAACATACAGTATCCGGTATTAAAGGGGTTCTTGTTTTAACCAATATTTCTATGGTATTGCTACATTGCCCCTATGTAGTTGTCAACTAATAATACACTCTGTCAAGGGAAGATTTAGAATTTTAACATCTATGTTTAACATTCTAGTGTATTTGTGTTGAAGGCTTTTAAATAGCAAATAAATTTAAAATAAATAAATAAATAAGCATACTTAATAAATATTAAATTATTTTTACCTTAACATGTATGTTTTTCCCAGAAGTAGGTGATTTATACCACAAAAATTTTGGGATTTGAAGGGATTGTGGAAGAGCTTCAATTGTATTATTTACCCTTAAGCTTCTTGCTTGTTTTATCAATCGATAACATTTTTCCATTTGTTGCCTGCCTTTTTAAACTAGGTAATGAGATGTCCATATCTTCAGTATTTTCCAGAATCTTATTCTTTTCACATATTCAGAGGCATCATCAAGATTATTAAATATTTTTATTCCTTCAGATAGATGTATTTTAATTCTGGCAGGAAAAATGATTTGTGCTTTAATTTCAGCTTTCTTCAGATTTTTAATGAGAGGAATGCAGGCTTTTTAGTTATTATAGTAGAGGTATAGTCATTGTCAAATCTTATGTTTCGACCATTAATTTGTATAGGATTACCTGCCCATGCTGTTCTCAGGATTAAGTCCTTGTCTTGAGATGATAAAAATTTTACAATAATGGATCTTGAAGCATTTGGATTTTTTGACACAGACATATTTGACAATGACCTGTGAGCTCTCTCTATCCCAAAAGAGAGAGATTCAGGTAGGTTTAGTGTCTTAGGCAACCAGTCATTCAAGAACTGTATTGTGTTATTTCCTTCCATTTTTCAGGTATGCCGTATATTCTAATATTATTTCTTCGTGACCTTGATTCTAGGTCCTCCACTTTATCTGAAAGTGCAGTGTTTTGCTTTAGTAAGAAGTCAATCTGGTTATCATTTTCATGTTGTCTTCCGTCTATTTCATTAAGAGATTCTTCAGTTTCTGTTATCTGGT
Source organism: Protopterus annectens (assembly GCF_019279795.1). NCBI lineage: Eukaryota > Metazoa > Chordata > Ceratodontiformes > Protopteridae > Protopterus > Protopterus annectens. Next base: position 248,044,783 of record NC_056739.1, on the reverse strand, counting down.
CTGTGTGTCTTGTTATTATCTCCTTGAATTCTTCAGTCTGCTTTCTATTTTCTTTCTTCATGTTTTCCATGATTTTTCTAAATTGTCCATTTTCATGGAAAGATCTTGAATACTAGATGTTATTGTTTGTAATTCTTTCTTCATGGAAGTTTCCTGGAGAGAGACTTTTGAATGACTCATGGCTGAGAGAGTCTGTTATATTCAGCTGCTGTACTTCTGACAGGATGTAATTCACTTTCTATTCACCAAAATTGAAATATTTGTAGAAAAAATAATCCACTGTATCTAAATATATAGGTGAAAGAAATCTTAGATGTTTTTAAAATAATATTAAGAAAATTTCCTGTCAGAGAAATTTCTATTAAGCAGAGCATCAAAAAAGTGCTGTTATCTCTCTGACATCTTGGCCACGCCCTCCTTTTACATTTCTAACTGCACATGTTTGTGAAGAAAGATTCTAAAGGCAAACTGAGATTCAGCTGATCTGCCAATGATGTCATCAGAATGTTGACAGTTGCTATGTGTCACTGTCAGACGCTGAAAGACAGGAAGGAACTTTAGTAAAAAGCTGCTGATTGATTTTCAAAATATGAAATGAAAATTAGAACTGGAACAGTTGTGACAGTTAACTGTCTTCAGCAGGCTCTTTTAAAGACTAGCCTAACAGTCAGTTATAGTTACAGTATTCAGCTGTAATCAGAGCAGTGCCAGTTACAGCTGTACTGAGCAGTGGCTGACCAAAATGACTCACAAAAAACTTTAAGTCTGCCTTTGCTCTGTTGTAGTAATTTAGTTTACATCAGGGACAGTGTTCTTTAGTCAGTTAGGAATTATAACTAATCAGTTAGATCAGTTAGAGTTTTTCAAAATGTTCAGTTTCTAGCCTTCTGTATTGATTTCATTTTCCTGATGCTTGAGTTCTGCTTGTTGATTGGAAATTACTGTTTTATATTTTTTAATCATTTTACTCATTATTAAATATTGTTATTATCTTACATTGTGCCTGGTTAATCAGTTTTTCATTAGTGATTTGAAAGTGCTTATAGTTGCCTTGATAACTTCCAGGGCCACTCTGAAAGCCTGGCTGCTTAGCTCATTTGCTATCATTTGTTTTAATATTTAATTTTCATAATTGGACAACTCTTTAAAAGGGCAAGAGGACATTTTGATTGATGGCAGCATTACCATATTTTGGAGGGAAGGGGCACACATGATAATCTGTGTCAGGCTTTTCCAGAAGTGTTTGGATGTGTGAGATTTAATGTATTAAGTGTGAGTATATCAGAGGTCTTAAACTGGGACACCTTATTCTGAATATTATAATAAGTAGTTAATTTAGGGGTAGACAGAAGTATACAGCCCAGTCCCAGATTAAGGAGCATGTTCATGGTGTGATATTTGAGGGAAATTCTGGAATATTATTCCTGTTTAAGTGACAGTTTCACATTGGAGTTAGTAGTGAGAAATGAAGCTCCTTGGTTACTACCAAGGATAGTAAGGGATGTCACATTATTTGTTGGCAGTTCAGTGGGATATTATTTGGATGTCACATTAATTGGTGTTAGCAGTGTTGTATTTTTAAATGGACTTGAGTAGCCTATGGGTAGTTGTCTGTATGGTGTGCGTTCTCAAAAGCCACAAAGTAAACATACATAATCTCAAGTCCACCACAGTTTTAATTCTTTTTAGCTAGTTAGTCAGGGATAGATGTCAGCAGAAAACTATAGTAAGCTGATAAAGAACCAGTTGGCCAAGGAGTGTGACACCAGAGGACTGGTGCATGCCAGCTTGACTAAGGATCCAATTATTTCAGCCTTAGTTGCAGCTTCAGCTCAGACCAGCTGTTTTTGAGGCTATCCAGTTTGTTATTGGGGATGTGCAGCCTCCTAAAACAGCATAGTCCAGTTTTTTTTTGGAGGACTTGAGAATCCATCTGGAGTTAGAGAAACTGCACCTGGAGGCCAAATATCTTGAACTGGAATCAGCAGAGAGACTGCACCTGGAGGCCAAATGACTAGAGACTGAAGAGATACTGTGCCTGGAAGTCCAATGACAGGAAGCTGAGGAAAGGGAGAAGCAGCATCAATATGAACTGGAAGCCAAATGTTTAGAAGCAGAGGCAGCACCACTATAAAGTAGAGCTTCTTACCCTTCCAGGGCATCATGGAGTTAATGTAGAAGGGAATAACTGGACCCCAGAAACTTTAAAGGTCAGTAAACATTTTCCTCAATACTTGGATGAGGATGACCTTGATAGTTTTATTCATATATTTGAATGGATATGCAGACAGTATGATGTTGACTGTGAGTTCTGGGTGTGGCTCCTGACTACCTTACTCCATGGTAAAGCTGTTCAGGCCATGTCAAAGTTGTCTGATGTAGATTGTTAGAATTCTGTTAAAGTTAAGAACTGTCTTCTAGATTGTTTTAAACTAACACATGAAGCTTATATAAAAATGTTTTGTGAACATAGGCACAAGGTAGATGAACATTTATGTGATTATATTGCTGATTTAAGTAATTACTATCACAGATGGATGAGTGTTTATCAGGTCACCTCTCTTATGGGACTGGCAGCCCTTTTGCTGAGGGAGGAAGCCCTCAGTAATTTGCCTGTTGACATGAGAATCTGGATAGCAGACAGAGAGTGTAACTCTGTGCAGGAACTGTGGAAAAAAGGAGATCTCTATTTAACAAGAAGACTTAGCAAGGAAAGCACTGATGCATAAGAAAGGAATACCCAGTGCTGCACATGGACAAAAGAGAACCCATGGGGGCAGTATTAACCACAACAACAGAGTAAAACAGTAACAGGGAAACTACTACTCCAAGTACACAGTTTGGAATTAGTCATTTCAAATGTAAGCATAGAGGCCACATAGCAGTCAAATGTCCATCCAGGTAAGGTGAGAAACAAAAGGTGAGGGAGCCAGCAAGTGGTGATGACAAACTGCCAGTGGTAAGTTGTTTGGAAACAACAGAGGTGCCAATCTATCACCAAAATTGATATCCTATCTTAGTAGATTATAAACAGTTTATTGCTAAGAGAGACACAACTTCTGATATCACCAGTATGAGGCCTGCAGTGGTTAGAGAAGAGCAGTATATGCTTGGACAGTCCACTCTAAACAGGGGTTTGGGAGAGACCCCATTCCAAATACCTTTGGCTAGGGTTCATCTTTACTGGGAGGGTGGAAGAGGAAACAAACAGGTAGATGTGTTTGAGGATATTCCTGCAGATGTCCTGATAGGGAATGACTTTGATGATGCAGTGCCTTGTGTGTATGCAGTGCCATGCTTTCAAGCTTGCAGACAGGCATGTCATTCCAGTAGTCTCGGGGAGACTCAGACAGAGCTCACACCTGAAGCTGGAACTGGTGTGGTGGCTGTTTCAGAGAAGGAGCTATCTTGTAATAGTACATCTGAAAGTGCACCACTGCTGCTGGTAGGTACTGATTTTCCTTTGGACATGGTGATTGCAAGGACGGAGGTGAGTGATAGTACTCTGATTCACAGTGAAGCACAAGTAACATATGCTACTGGGTTTCCTGTTGAAGGGAAGCTTGTGTTGGAGGATATTCATACAGACGTCCTTATAGGGAATTACTGTGATGATGCAGTGCCTTGTGTGCATGCAGTGACATGTAGTCAGGCTTTGAGACAGGCATGTAGGTCCAGGAGCCTGTGGAAGACCCTGACAGAGCTCATACCTGAAGCTGGGACTGGTGTGGTGGCTGTTTCAGAGAAGGAGCTATCCTGTAGCAGTAAGTCTGAAAGTGAGCCACAGCTGCTGGGAGCTACTGATGTTCACTTGGACACAGTGACTGCAAGAATAGATGGGAGTGATAGTACCCAGACTGACAGTAAGGCACAGCTTTCAGAAGTTGCTATGCTTCGTGCAGAAGGGGAGCTTGGGAGGGTCACAAATGCAGAGTTGAGACAGGCTCGATTTATGGACCCTACATTATAAAGCTTGAGGGAGATGGCTAAAGAAGCAAATGAGGCTCAAGGAAGACAGAAGTCTATATACGGGAACAAAAGTTTGTTGTATAAAGGGTGGACTCCTGGATGTGGGATAGAAGGCAAAGTAGTACAGCAGTTGGTAGTGCCTAGAGCCTACCATCTGCCACTTCTAGTTATAGTCTCTAATATTCCTTGTGCAAGTGATATTAAGGCACAGAAGGAAGGTTTGCTATATAGAAAGGGAACTCCTAAGGGAGGGCTGGAAGGTGAGGTAGTACAGCAGTTGGTAGAGCATCTTGCCTACCATTTGTCACTTTTAGCTGTAATCCCTAATATTCCTTGCACAGGTGATATTGAGGCAGAGAAGGAAGGTTTACTGTATAGTTGTGGGGCAATGGCTGCACCCCTTACTGATCCAGCTAGGAAAAATAAACTGGATAATGTAGTGGGGACTACAGATTGTGAAGAGGCATTCCAAAAACTTAAGGAGATTTTAGGGGAACCTGTGTTGGCCAGCCCAGATTATAGTAAATAATTTGGTGTGCAAGTGCATGCTTCAGATTATGGGGTGGGTTGTGCTCAACCAAGTTTTCTCAGAAGGAGAACACTGCAGTAGGATTAATAATGCCAGTGCAGATGGATTGCCTTGGGGAGGAGTGGGTTGATATTCCCAGAAAGACCCATTTTTCTCAAGTGTCTTTTTTCAAAGGTCACTTGAAAACCATGCTTGAGTTGTAGGGGGGTGGGGAGAAATGTGAAGACATTAGACACTGTCATTTGTGCTAGTATGTCTGACTGAGGTTTTGTATGTAATTTCAGATTAACCTGTTTATTATATTAATGGCTAAGGTATTTGCCTTACAAACACAATGTGCAGGGTTTGAGTCTCACAAGGGATACTTGGCTAGGCTTAAAATGGCTCGCAAGGGCAGTTAGCTTAGTACTAAACTATGAACCTATGAACCTATGAATAGCTATGATATTGCAAGTAAGTTCTCACAAGCTGATTTATAATCTGTTTGTAGAGAACATTTTAAAGACTTGCACAGTTTCCATTTACATTTCTAGCTGTGCGTGTTTGTAAAGAAAGATTCTAAAGACAAACTTTCTCAGATTCAGCTGATTTGCAGATGACATCATTTGAATGTTGACAGTTGCTATGTGTTACTGTCAGAAGCTGAAAGACAGAGAGCAACAGTAAACAGCTGCAGGTTGATTTTCAAAATATGAAATGAAAATTAGAACTGAAACAGTTGTAACAGTTAGGCTAGTCTATAAAAGAGCCTGCTGAAGACATTTAACAGTCAGTGATAGTTACAGTTGTCAGTTGTAGTTACAGCAGTGACAGTTACAGATGTACTGAGCAGTGGATGCCCTAAAGGACTTACCAAGTACTGTAAACCTGCCTTTTCTCTGTTGTAGTAATTTAGTTTAGATTAGGGACAGTGCTCTTTAGTCAGTTAGAAAATCATAACTTATCAGTTAGATCAGTTAGAGTTTTTCTAAATGTTGGATTTCTAGTCTTCAGTATTGATTTCAATTTCCTTGTATCTGAGTTGTGTTTGTTTATTGGAAATTAGTGTTTCATGTGTTTTAATCATTTTACTCATTATTAAATATTTGTATTAACTTACATTGTGGCTGGTTAACCAGTGCTTTCTTTAGTGATTTGAAAGTGCATATAACTGCATTGATAACTTCCTGGGCCACTTCAAAATTCTGTCTGCTTAGCTCATTTGCTATCATTTGTTTTAATATTTAATTTTCATAATTGGATAACCATTTAAAAGGGCATGAAGACTCTAGTGGCAGCATTACTGTATTATTTTGGGAAAGGGACACAGCTGGAAATCTGTGTCAGGCTTTCCAAAAAGTGTTTGGATGTGTGAGATTGAATTTATTAAATGTGAGTACATCAGGGGTCTTAAACTGGGGCACATTGCTCTGAAGTGTATAATAAGGAGATACATTAGGGGTGGAGTCATGGACATAATTATATAGTCCAGTCTCAGATTACAGAGCATGATTCTGTTGTGCTCCAAGGGGAAATTATAGAATATTACTCCAGTTTATGACAGTCTCACATAGGAGTCAGTAGTAAGGATTGAAGCTTACTGACCCAGGATAGTGGGAGAGGTCACAACCTAAACATAATTTTGTGTAATTTCAATTACTATGGTAATATTTTGTGTGTTTGAAAGATAATGTCATCAAATTTTGTCCTTATATCTGGAATAAACATGCAAGTCTCTAGCTTGAAAATTCATATTCAAAATAATTACACAAATAGTAGAACAAAGATGAGATTCCCATATACTGTCCATCTTAAACTATCAGATTTTGTCTCACATAAAAACTTTCTGTGATCCATTTGAAACAAAATGCTTTTAACATTATTCACCTCTCTATAAATTATCATTTGTGTTTTTTTAATAAACCATACTCAAAGCCTCAAAAGGCCTTCAAAGACTTTGCTGTGAACATATTCAGAATCATAAGCTCTATCACCAATTCAGTCAACTACTTACTTCTTAAATAACGCCACACTGTTAAGTTTTCCTCTTCTCAACAGGACATAATTCCACCACTTTCCTGCTCTACAAGGAAAGGAGTTGTACATATTATTAGTTTTGCTTAATTTAACATCCAACTAATAATTCTTGTTCTTTGTCTGCAGTAGATGGCTTATTTTATTTATACCCACAGTTGAACCACATGTATCACCAGTAAAACACTTATGTTTACCTATTAAATCATTACTACTAAGTCTGTACTTAAATGAGAAAAACAATAACACCACCTTTACTTTTATTTTTTATTTATTTTTTTAAATGTCATTCTTCTCAGCCCTCTAATGTGCCTTATAACTTGCTTCTAGATCTTTTCCAAACTAGCCAGCTGAGAAAAGCTGTGCATGCAAAATGAGGCATTGTACAACTTGCCTTATAACTGCCTTATATGTTGGTGATAAGACCTCCCTATCTCTGCTAACAATAGTTCTTAAAAAAATTGATTTCAGAATAACAAGTTTTAATATTATCCAATAGAATAGACCCAAAACATAGTTTATTATCAATTTTAATACACTGATCCCAAGTAGTATTCACCTTTTTTAAGTACAGGGTTATCCACTCAATATGGGCAATATAGGTTAGCACAACCATAGTGTACAACACAATTTTTTTTATATAAACTCCATACCATTGAAAACTACCCGTGTATATAACACATCCCAGTGCTTGTATTATTCTCACTGTTTTTTAGCAACTGGAGGCTTACCTGCTTTTTGCATTTGTCACCTGTCTATAAACTATAATTCAAAACAAATACTAATCATTTGTAACCTGCAAATTAATTTTTCAGTCTCCATGTTGCCAGTATTATAACAGAGTACATTAATAGTCATTCATTCATTTATGATTTATCTCTTGTATCCATTGCAGAGTTGTGGGTGAGCTGGATTCTATCCGGACAGTCACTGGGCACAAAGCATGGAATTCCAGTCTGAAGATAACATCAGTGCATTGCAGGACATAGTCACACAATAATATACATCACACATACACATCTACAAGCAATTTTGAGGAATAGTAATTTACCTACAACACATCTTTGGGATGTGAAAGACAATGGAGGTCCTGAAAAAGACCTGAGTGATACAAGGAAAAATTGCAGACTCCTCACAGACAGTACATAAGCTGAAAACCTTATTGGAGAAAGAAGTGCTGTGGGATAACAGTGCAATCACTTTTAAAAATGCTGAATGCATTTAAAATTTGTTCATGCATTTTATCTGTTTTGCCCCCTTTTTTCTAGACCCATCATATTCTATTTTTAGGCTTTCATAAAATTCTATATCTATATCTATATTTTTATATATATATATATATATATATATATATATATATATATATATATATACATACACACACACACACACACATATATATATATATATATATATATATATATATATATATATATATATATATATATATAATGTGTGTGTGTGTGTGTGTGTGTGTGTGTGATCTGTTTATTCTCATGTTATCAAACTCTACATTTCTCAGCTATCTAATCCTCATTTTTAGAATGCATGTTCTTGCTCAGCAGTTCCCCCTGCTTAACTATTTTTGGAAATGTCTTTAATTTTCCTGCAATTTTGTTACAATGTGACATTCTCCAGGATTCAGCAAGCTCTGCACAGCATGCAGGAATAGTGCAGGAGCTGCTGGAGGCAATATGGCCAACCGAAGATCCAGGAGTAAACTCCTAGGACGTGCACTAGCGCTCCTGCACTACTCCTGCATAGGCACAGCTCCTGTATGCTAATTACCCAATTTGCAGGTGAGAACCATGCAAATGAGGTGAATTAGAGATCCAGGAAGCTGGCAGACGTCCATGCAGGACTAGTGTAACTTGCAGAAATGTACTCGGTTAGTAACTGAGTACATTTCTGCAAACTACAAAACGGAGCCATGACAACTCCAAATAAATGGTGTATATAATGTGTAAAGCATGCCATTGGCCAAATATATGGCCATTGGCATGGAAAACAGTTGAAAAAAAAAACCTTTTATTTATTTATTTTTTGGACGATTTAGGCTGTTTAAGCATAGGGCAGTGGCGCGCAAATGGCAAGAGCCAGAAAATAAAAAAAAAAAAAAAACCTGAAAAAAGCTTTGTCTGCAAAATCGCAATTTTGCCATTATAGTTAATGGCAGGCAGAACACAACAAGGCCAGGGAATAATGGTTGCTAAGGGGGAAGGCTCAGTGCATGATTTGTAACTAGGCATTAGCAGGCAATCCTATGCAAATGAGGGGAATGATACTGGATCACAGATTTCCCCTCATGGCTATCCTGCACCCAACTGTGTAGGTGCAGGAAGACCATGGTGCAAGCCTAAGAGCTAGCTGACATCATAGAGGGGTGTGTCAGGCATACTGTAAGCTTATTGGAGCCCTGTGGCACGGGTTTGCCCTTAGCTTAGCAGAGCTAAGGAAGGGGGTGTGTCTGAAGCTGCCAAGTACACTTTACATTTCCTAAATAGGTACATGCACCACGCACTGGGTTTTAAACAGAAAAAATGTAAACCCAGAAATAGCAGCTCTGTGCACATTTGAGCACTGAGTTTGTGCGACGTGCCTCTAGGCATAAACAGGAAGGTGATGGGAAGGGAAAATAGCAGTAGGAAGGTAATCAAGGAGAATTAGCATAGCTGGCAGGAGAAATGTATCAGAATCAGCCAATTACACAGGCAGCAGCCCAGCCCAGCACACTACTATAAACTATGCAAAAACCTTTACCTCTGGTTTTGCCCACAAACTCTACACCACCTGTGTACACAAACGGGGAAATTTTACCTAACAAAAGCAACAAAATGATAGAGCTGCATTTGCTGTCATAAATCAACATGTGGAAGAGGCTGAGGGTGGTGAGGATGAGAATGCTGGTGACCAACCCACAGTGAGGAGAAGGAGAACAGTGTACAGACCCAGGGTAACCTACCGGGGGCTACATGAGCTGGAGATAGTGGAGCACTATAGGGAGGACAGGAACCTCCAACAGCAAATTGTTGAGCTGTGCCGGCTATGCCTCGCACACAGAACCAACAGAGGGAAATCCATTCCAGTGGATACCAAGGTATATGTAGGCCTAAGAATACTAGCCACAGGTACCTTCCAAAGGCCAACTGGGGATATCATGGGGATTTTACAGGCATCAGCATCCAGGGTACTCCACCAGTTGCTGGATACCATGTCAGCACATGCCGGTGACCACATATATTTCCCCAACACCCGTGAGGTGTTGACCAGCAAATATGCATCTCTTAAACCAAATAGCAGAATACCCTGAGGTAGTGGGTGCTATAGACTGCACGCACATGCACATCAAAGCATCACCCGGTGAGCGGGGTACATTCGACATAAACTGCAAGGGCTTCCCCTCCGCCAACTGCCAGGTTGTGTGCAATACCCAGGGCATTATAATGAATGTGTGTGCTAGCAGCGCTGGAAGCTATGAGGACTCCCACATCTGGCATATGATGCAGCTCTACCAGAGATTTGCCCATGGGGACATCCCATATGGCCACCTAGTGGGGGATGCTGGTTGCGCACTGGAGCCGTGGCTGATGGTACCCATCAGAAATGCACACACACCCGAACAAGAACTTCATAATGAGGCATACGTACAAACAGACCAGAATCATAATAGAGCATGTGTTTGGGATGCTCAAGTCAGGGTTCCAGTGCCTGAATATATCCAGTGGAGCCTTACAGTACTCACCAGCTATACATACCCAAATTGTCATTGTATGTGTCATGCTACACAATATGATCCAGCAAAAACAGCTACAGCAGAAACAGCACAGGGCAGGGCCACACAGCCCCCCACCATTGCCAAGGCCTGCACAGGCACAGAGTGACTCAGAGGAGGAGTAACCTGACCCTGCCCCAGTAAGCAGGAGGTGTGCCCAGTGTGCCCAGACCTTGGCAAAGAGGCTAGGCATAGCACATACACTGACACAGTAGGACCCCAGGGAATGACCCCTCTCTCTGACTTGCACATACAGTAAAAGGGATGCCAAACATGACACTGCCTGTGCTTAACAATGTATAGGGAGTGTACTATGTGCACCCAACATAGTCAGCCCTCCAGCACCATCCTCAGTACTGGCACAGCCACAAGGTAAGTCACTCTCCCTATCAGTTGTTGAATGGAGTAGTATATTCTGTTACTTGTATCTATGGTATGGAAGTGAGAATGCAAGGGAATTGGGAGGCTGAATGGGATGCCAGCAGATAGTAGACACCTATATTGGCAGCATGAAATTTGTAACAAATACTGGTGTCACCATAGTAGCCAGCACTAGACAAGGTGACAAAACCCACTGCAGAAAATGTGGTGGGCCAAATGTGTGTCCGTAGGACACACACATTCAAGTCAGTGAGGCTCACATATGCAACAGCAGTCACAGCCAGCAGGACAGGCATAGACAAACACAAAGAAAGGCTGTGCTAAGGCCTCTGATTGATGGCTATGGAGAACAGCCCCAGTCCAGACCTACACAGACAGAGTACAACAGGTCAGACAGTAGTTAGTAGTGTTAGTTCTGAAGGGTAAGAAGTCTGAAACTGAAATGTAGGTCAATAAAGCCTAAGAACTGTAGTACACTCATATGCCTCTAGTCTGCATGATAGGTCAGAATATAGAATTAAATGGAGTACCTGAAATACCGGTACAGTCATAGCAAATGTGTACAGTTGTCAGGTGAGCCCCCCCCCACACACACAATCCCTTCTAGAAATGTAGTAACATGTATGTGAAGGTATAATAACAGTGGAGCACAGATTACCTGAGCCAGCTAAAGCAGCAAGATAGATTGTAGCCCATGTACAATATGCAGGGCTGTGTGTTGTATATTGTGTGAGAGTGGTCAGCATGTAGGCATGGTGGGTTGTGTCCTGGTGGCCATTGGCCAGTACTGCCAATGACAGGGCCAAGTTCTAACGACTGCAGTGCCAAACACAATGCATCCCAGCAAGACACATTCCAACAGTAAGCCATAGTAATCGTTCGGATGTAATATCTGTCACCATCTGAAAGATGGACATGGCATGAATGTGGGCCCAGACATACAAGCAGTATACAGGTGGAAGTACCCCAGACAGAGAGTCTATAAAATGTCACTGTCAAATGGACACACCTTTGGAATTATACATACAGGTTAGCAGCACATTAGTTGAGTTTGTAGTATGGAATACTGATGTCGTCTGGCCAAACACTGGCATACCACAAAAGTCACAGGTATGAAGTGCTGAGAAACTGCTGATGTCCCTGCACAAGCCACCATAAGTGGAATGTCCCACATATATCTGTGAGTCAGCTGCAAGCAGCTTCCATAACGCACATGCACCCAGCTCACCCCACCATCAGCCACAGGCACCTTACAGGTCTTATTCCTGCTGTTGGGAATGGGTACAATATGACCCCACCTCTATATGGAAATAGCCACAGAATGCAGAATGCTGAAGAGGTGTCCCATGCAGGTGTGCCCCTAGCTAAGCAGCACCCAGACAGCATTCACACCACTGGATCAGTAAGGACAGAAACTATTGACATTAACACCTTGCATACCTACCCTGTCACCCCAGGAAAATATAGTGGCTTGCAGCCTGGGACTGTAGGAGTGACACAATGCAATGGCCTGCTACAGATGGCCTGCATCACTACCAAATGCCCTACAGTCCTCTGTCAAAGGCCTGTGTCTCACCCATACTGCCAATGTATGTAATCTCATGGACTCCCAAATAACATAACACAGTCCACAGAACCCAAATTTAAGGCCGTGTTGAAAAATCCCAGTAGCATGTCCACCATGTCCTACTGCATGAATTGTGGACCAACCCCAAAATACTGCTGGGATGATGTGATAACTACAGGGAAATTATCAGATAATGTTTGCATAATGTTCGTAAGAGGATAGAATAATGGGGGGATAGGAGCATGGATGCCGTGGAGTGTGTGAAGACTGAAACTCAGCCGTGTGCACATACTATCCCTGCCTGAAAACACAGGGATGGGTGGCTACAATCCTACTTGTAAACCGCAATGTGAAGGGGTAATGACCAGAAATATGAACATTGCCTCTTGGTAACCTGTGTGAATCTGTACAGCTGTGAGGTATGGCCACAGCAGGATATGACCATACTGTCACGTCAATGGATGTACAAGCATGGGATCCTCAGCCACCACTGTACCAAGGTGCTTAACCATGTACACAGACCCATCAGCAAGTGTCTGCAGCTTTCCCTCCAGAATGGCATGATTGTGCAAGAATATGTAGGCTGCAGACCACAATACTGGACACAGTTTAATTCACCTGTGTTCCCCAGGAAATTACTGCAAGCAAATATGCATACCTGGCAGTAGTTGATGACATAAAACATCACAGTGTAAAACAGTACATATATCTGAATATCTCTGGTAACACCCAAACCATGTAGCAGAAGCAGCACGGACACAATTACCTACAGTAACCCAATATCCTTTGCCCATTTTGACCCCATATTGTCAACTGATCTACAGATATCCCACAGAAACAGGTTGCTAGCTGTAGGTGTAGAACACAAAAGCCTGCACTGGAGTACAACCTACCTGGAATGGATTCACACATTCAATACAGAAGGTGATACTGGGCATGCTCCCACACTTAGAGAAATGAAGCCCATGTCTAACATTAGAGAAATGAAGCCCATGTCTGACAACAAAATAATGAAGGGTCATACTGGGCATGCTCCTACACTTTGAAGCCCATGTCTCTCAACAACAGTGGACTATACATATCTGACAGTCACAGATGTTTGTGCACACAATCCACATTGCACACCAGTCATGCTTTGCACACACATTGGATAGGAATACACACATATATCCAAGGACAGCACACTATAATAGGCCAAAATTACACACACATAGATCTGTGGAAGAGAGTGACAGACAGTGACAAAGAGCCTCCCATCATGAGGCCTGTCCCACCCAGCACACATCCAATTGGCTAAAACCACATGATGTGCAAATGTCAATCACTGTAGACATTTGACTCTGGTATCCCTCAGCACTATAGTGTCTGTTGTGCTTGTGATAACTGTGTAACATGACTGTACAAGTCATTATTCATCTAGCAGATATATACACATACCTGTTAAATTTAAACCTGTGTGTGACTGAGTGTTGTATGTCTGCTTCCAAATGAATAGTTTATAGCCCATGCACACACACTGCACTCCCCATTGCCCTACTTTGGCAAGCCTGCTGCTGTAATTCACCTTGAAATACACCTTTGGTGAAAGAGTAGCCCTATAAGCTCCATGGTACATGTTATAACTGCGTAATGCTGTAGTGTGATGCATTAGTTTGGAAGGAGTTCTAATCCCAGACATGGAGACTGTGTGTGCATTGTGTGGTTGGTTTTGTGTGTGTGTGTGTGTGTGTGTGTGTGTGTGTGTGTGTGTGTGTGTGTGTGTGTGTGTGTGTGTGTGTGTGTGTGTGTGTGTGTAGGGATCAATGCTCTTGTGGCTATTCACAGTCATTACACTCCCCATTTCCTTACTTTGGCAAGTCTGCTGATGCCATTCACCTTGAAATACACCTTTGGGAAAGGAGTAGCCCATTAAGCTTCATACTAGTTAAGTAGGAGTTCTAATCTCAGACATGGCAACTGTGAAACTCTGTGTGTTTGTTTGTATGTGTAGGGATCAATGATTTTGAGGCCATTTACAGTCACTACAATTTCCATTGCCCTACTTTGGCAGGCCAGCTGATGTCATTCACTTTGAAATACACCTTTGGGGAAGGAGTAGCCCAGTAATGTCTGTGGTATGTGCTATAACTGTGTAATACTGTAGTGTGATGGACTAGTTAGGTAGTTCTAGTCCAAGACATGGCAACTGTGAAACTATGTGTGTGTAGGGATCGATGCTTTTGTGGCCATTCACAGTCACTTGACACTCCTAAAAATGGAGAACATTGATATCTGTGCAGTAACAGAGACCTGATCCAAGGCTCCAGAGAGCACCCCTGCAATACCAGGTACAGCTCTTATCACACCTGTTGGCCACCAAACCAGGACTGAAACACTAAAGGTGGAGGATTGTCCATATTCACCAAGGATATTCATACCACCAGGTTACTTGCCCAACGCAATGCATCTGAAATTCTCCAGGTGCAACTAACACTAGGTAAGACTGCAATCCAAATTGTATAGCTTGCTACAGATCCCCCACCATGCCCCAAGATTCCCACCACACCTTTCTAAACATACTGGAAAATATTAAGATACAACCAAACACCCTAATACTGGGTGATTTAAACTGCCGTGCCATTAACTGGGAAAACTACTCATATACCAACACCTGTGCCCAACGGTTCTTGGAACTCATAATTCCCAATGCCCTGGATCAACTAACCCATAGTCCTACCAGGGGCTCCAATATCCTAGACCTGGTCATTACCAAAATGGGAAATTGATGCTCCACACCTATGGTCACCCCATCGGTGGTCAGGTCTGACCATAAGCTAATCACCCTTGACATCCACATTCCACTCCACACCCCAGTAAGGAATCCTCCATAAAAAATGTCTCCAAAGCCAACTTCATTCTGCACAAGTCAGACGTGACAAACTTCATGACACCCATGCAGACAAAAACTGAAAGTTCGACTGCCGAATCCTACACTAAGGCACTGTACAAGCACATCCAATTGTGCATGAATTGTGCCATCCCAAATAGAACCAAGATGCTCTCCTCCAAGAAAAGAAAGCCAGTGTGGTGGTCCCCTGCCATAAACAAACTATACAACAAAAGGAAGAAACTGTTGCAGAAAGGAGGAAAAATCACAGGATGCAAAAAACTCCCTTACCAGCCTCAGTAAGAAGCTGAGATCCCTCATAAAATCCTCCAAAGCTAGTTACAAAAATAATATACTCAAAGATTCCAAAGACAGCCACAAGCCGTTCTATAGCTATGTTAGGAATCCAAATAGCAATACTCAGATCTGCTCTGAGCTACAGCAGAATGGCATTAAATATACTGATCCCAAGGATATTGCCAATATCCTGACAGATCAATTCAGTGCCAACTGCACCCCCCTCCTACCCCCAAAAGGGCCCATTTCAATACAGAAAGATTGCCAGATTCCGATAATAATGGCCACACAGGTAAAACATACACTCTCCAGAGCTATGAAAACAGCATCCATGTGACCAGACAACATCCTGGGCTGTGTACTACATCAACTACAAAAAGAACTAGTACCTCACCTATGTGCCATGTTTAATCACAACCACACCTCAGGCTTTGTGCCCACTGAGTGGCACACAACTACAGTTATCCCAGTCCACAAGGGGGGATCCACCTTCTTGGATCCTGGAAACTACCACCCTATCGGTCTGATGAGCCTGATCTGCAAGGCCACAGAACATATTATCATGGAATTTATAAACAAAGACATTGATAACCTGCAAACAATGGGCCCCACCCAGGTTGGGTTCATGAAGGGCCGATCATGTCTCCTGAACCTGATTGACATCTTCAAATCAGTTTCCAGAGCTGTGGAAGAGGTAAGGCGGTCCACACAGCCTATCTGGACCTCACCAAGGCTTTTGACACCATCCTCAAGTCTGGAATCATAGATAAATGTACTAGGCTAGCCATTAATCCCTACGTCACTCGAAGGATTGCCAATTGGCTTACTGACAGAACCCACATTGTAAAAGTAGTCAACTCCAAATCCAGCTCCTGACAAGTGACAATTGGGTTACCTCAGGGTTCAGTCCTGGGAACACTCTTGTTTGGCATCTACTTCTCTGAAGTACAGGCCAACACTAAGGGACTCTGGCTAACAAAGGTTGCAGATGACTGCAAACTGGGAGCCATTACTGAATCCTCAAATTATGTGGATATTCTACAAAAGGGCCTTACAGAAACAGATGCTTGGTGCCAGAGCCATGGGCTCAAGCTCGAGTCCAAGAAATGTATAGTTGTCCACTTTGGGAAGAAACATGTACCCATGAAGTACCACATAGGTGGCAGTACACTAAACAATGAAAGTGGGATAAGAGACTTAGGGACACAGGTGGACAGTGGTCTCACCTTCGATAACCATATTGCCACAACAGTTAGGAAATCCGCCTATGTGGCACACCTCATCACTAACGGCTTTTCATCCAGAAAAAAAAGGAGGTCATTGTCCCACTGTAGTCATCTCAGTGTGTGTTTGTTTGTATGTGTAGGGATCAATGCTTTTGAGGCCATTCACAGTCACTACAATTTCCACTGTCCTACTTTGGCAAGCCTGCTGATGTCATTCACCTTGAAATACACCTTTGGGGAAAGAGTAACTCAGTAAGCTCCATGGCCCGTGCTATAAATGCGTAATGCTATAGTGTGATGTACTAGTTAGGTCGGAGTTCTAATCCCAGACATGGCAGCTGTGAGACTGTGTGTGTGTGTGTGTTTGTCATCAGTATCCTGTGTGGAGGTAGCTGTGAGTGTGTAATAACAGAAGTCATTGTGGAGCGGATTTTGCTAATTTCTTTTATGGTGGACCTATTATATGTCACAATGTCCACCTTACAAGGGCAGCAGATGTCAAGCAGTCAAGAGGCTGGTGTAGACAATCCATACCTCTACATGTGACATAATGGATTGGGGAACAATATAGGCAACCCTTGGATTACCTAGAGAACACACTCCACCCATTTCTCATACACAAACACACTTGGCTAGGCAACAAACACTATGTTGGTGGTTCCCTGCAAATTGCCCACAGATAGTAATCATGGTGTGATTGCAGTGGACTACAGAGGACATGGCACCCTGTCCCATCCCTACAATAGGCAAATCATTGCATACAGTGGTCCTTTGCTACGTTCCCCTCTGGATGCCTGCCACAACTGTAGTGTCAGCAAATGTAACCCACAAAGGAAATACCATGCCTTATACACATGCCCTGTATGTACAGATGCCACTAACATCAGTGAATACCTGTATCATGCTGTCATTGAAGGTGCAGGGTCAACCTGGTTTTCATTGCCAGTTCTCACCACATAAAGTCAGGAATGGCACATCAGATGATAGTCTGTCCACACAACATGCCCCAGACACCACAGGTACACTTACACATGTCACAGAACATGCATGTGGGATGTATGCACATCCCAGACACCATCCATGTTATGGAATATAGAACACATACATGGCAAGCATTGCACAGCACTGGCCACCTGCAATAGTAACCCAGATGAGTGGATGGTGAATACAATACCCACCTGTGTGGGCCAATCCAGTGACTACACCCCTGAGTCACACTGCAGACCATCACCATGTGGCCTGATGCCAAGGTATACCCTTTGCCTAGCCTTGTAGAACCTTCTGGCACAGTCAACCACTACACACCTGTAAAGCAATGCACCCATGCATGTCAGTAGTGGCAAACCTATGTCTGTCTGTATGTGGAGATTAATGATTTCAATGTCATTCACACTCACTACACCTCCCATTGCCCTACTGAAGCATGCCTTCTGATGTCAGACACCTTGACATACCTTTTGCCCATATATCAGCTTGATAAGCTCTGTGGTGCATGTGAAACCTGCATAATACTATAGTTCAGCAAACTAGTTAGTTAGGAATTCTAATCCTGACCCTGCCAACTGTGATAATGTGTGTGAGTCCCTGACAGAGTGTGTTTGTGTCATCCTTGACACCTGTTCTTGTGGACAGGCACATGTACTACACCTACCTTATCCCTCCTTTATCACTGTTGCTGATGTCACTCACCGTCAAATATACCTTTGAACAGCTGTCCAACATTAAAGCTCTGTGGCGCATGCAATAGCTACATAGACATGTAATAGCAATGCATAGTCAGGCAGGGGTTTGAAACCCTGTACTGGTAAGTGTGTGACACAAACATGCTTAGCTTTTACTCTCCTACCCCCTCCATGTCTTACTTTGTCTCTGTCTGTCTCTCTCACACCCTCTCTGGTGGATGTGGAGAAGTACACCTGCTTTGCTTAGGCAGCAGCTTGTGTTTTGTAAGTGATGCTCATAATCAGCTGATGGCCTGTGCACGAATTGCAGTATCCCACTAGCTGATTGCATGTGAAACAGCTGTGGTAACATTCCCATAGCCAATTGCATGGAAACACACTCCTATAACTAGGAACATCATGTGAGTGTTGACCCTTTTCATTCCCTGTGAGCAGGACTTCATGTCGGTGTTTGGCAAACAGCATCACAGATGGTAGTGGGATATACCTCTAACAACATACACAGTGGAGACAGGCCAAAAAACAGGAGGGGGATGTTCCAGACATGACTACAGGATTTAAGACTTGCTCTTCTGCATTTGAAGTAGTGTTGGTTTAACAGAGTTTGTGTGGATATGGCTGATCTACATGATTTAATACCTGTCATGACAGTATTATGTGGTTGAGGAAACTCCCACCTGTAGGGCTATCTGCAGACTGGCCAGTGTTTGGAGTCTTACATGTGTTGTGTTACTCATAGATTACCTATCTTTAGAGCTGCAGAAGCATAGTCTGAGGACTGCAGTCAGTACATGGTGACAGCCATGAACGTTACTGACTTCATATCCCTCATAGGACATGTGTCACAACAAACCCTGTTACACCAGTAAATGTATGAGGTTGTCACAGCAACATGTCAATATTGGCCCTGTGTTTTTGCCTCCACCCACAACTCCATCAGCTTTTGTACATATGTCATGCAGTAAGAGGTGCATATGGTCAGTACACCACTATTTATTGACATCATACCTGATAACAAGCCAGTGAGATATCAGACTGCTAGATATGTTATGTATAGTAGGCGTTATATTTGAGGACAAAACCTGGACATTCTGTTGTAGTCTGTACAGTAGTGAGGTCTGTGTACTTATGGTGATTGTCGACAGTGTGTGTATTGTGAATATGTACCTTGGCCTGTGTACAGACTGTGGTAGATGACATTGTTTTTGGTCCTGTTCTATCTGATGTTGCATGCTGCTCCAATGTATGGTACCCTATTGGCTTAAATGTTTGTAGGGCCAAACATACACATGTTCCATACCACAGTCAGACATCGGAATATACTGTATATTGGGCCAGTATATGTAGGGTTAATGTGTGAGTGACACATATGATGATGATGTTGATCAGACAGACCATGTACTGTAATATTAAGCATGCTTACCATATGTGGCTGTAGCTGTGTTCACATTGGTTGTGGGTATGTGCTTTCACACAGGTGTCTATAACTCTGTACTGTGACATGCCTGTAGATCCTGCTATATTTTCAGGTCCATGTGTATTCCCCCATAAGAAATGTAGGCCAGTGTTGTGGCAGTCTGCCTGTAGTTTGCACGGTGCTTTGTGACATGCCTAACAGCTCAGTGTACTTACCCAGTGTGATGTTATGTCCAGATATTTGTCAGATGTACTGCTGCCGGGCCATCATAACTGTTGTATATTTCTGACAAAGCAGTGGGATGCTGTACAGATGTATTTCACTAACTAGTTGGTACTATGTGGGCAAGTGACCTCTGTTCTACTGGTTATTCAGTCAGGATTGACAGGAGTTTGTGAATGCATAAACTGTGTGAGCATATGTATTCCAGTATTTACATGATATACCCATTTACATGGCGGTTAACATGCACATTGTTAGACTTGGCCACACGTCTTGCACTAAGTGGTTCTGTGTATACCTCTGGACTGACCAGAGTGTGTCAGACTGTCCACATTTATTGGTCATATCTCTGCTATATTCCACAGGGCCATTACTGTGATATCTGTGGTACTCCACTATGATTACCTTAGGATGTCTGTCAATAACTGATGGTGTACATGTCAATAGCAGATGTGACATCCCACACACAACATTTCTGTTAAGACAACCCCTGTTACAGTAGCAACAGTCTACATTTATACCTGAAATGCCTACATGACATCCCCTTGCACTAAGAGGTTGCGACTATTGGTGCTGAAGTATGACTCCACTCCATGTTCTGGACATATGTTAAACATCTACGTATATATAGGTATGCCTTTACATAGCCAAAAATCACATGTGCGATTGCTCATATGAGCGAATCCAAAGCATGAAACACAAAACCGCGACAGTTTCTGATGTTCAAAAATCACCAAATCGAAAAGCAGATTTGCTGATTTTCGAACACAAAAATCGAATATGAAGTGTAATACAGGGGGGCAAGTCCCCCTGAATGCCCCACACCACCCATACTTTAATATACTAACTCTGAGATCACACTACAGTTGGGAAAGGGTCCATTTACCGATCCCCACTGTAGCGCAATCCGCACCCAAAATGCCATATCTGCAATGAACGAATGTCACTGTGCATTCGCTCATTGCACATTCAAAGAATTTTTTGTTTGACTTTTGGAAACTTTGCAAATGTTCTTTCGAACATCTGTCATTTCTCTGTGTGCAGAACGCACACATGAAGGTAATATACATATCTACATACATATATGGATATATATATGTACATATATATATATATATATATATATATATATATATATACATGTACATACACACACACATATATATATATATATATATATATATATATATATATATATATATATATATATATATATATATAGATATATATATATATATATATGCACACATACACATATATATGTCTACACATATACAGATGTGTGTATGTATATATGTATATATATATATATATATATATATATATATATATATGATATACGTACATATATATGTATATATACAGAGAGATCTATCCATGACCATATAAATAATGCAATATAAAGATGTATATAAATATATATATATATAAATATATATGTGTATGTACATGTACACATAAATCTACATATGCATATCTTTATATATATATATATATATATATATATATATATATATAATATATATATATATATATATATATATATATATTTATTTATTTATATATATATATATATATATATATATATATATATATATATATATCAATATATATGCATATCCTTTTTATGTGTAAACATTACTGTTGTGTATAACTTTCTAGATGTATCACACCATATTTATTTGATATGTGTATATTTAGATATAACACAATACATGATTTGACAATATTAATGCTAACAAGTACTACACCATTGTAGAAATCATAGCAGTTGTTCAACACTATTCAGTATGTGTACTGACAGATATATTAGAAATAAAGCAACTGTTTTCACAGCTGTGATGGCTTAGTGGTCAACTTTTGTGACTATAGTGTACAGGGTCCTGGGTTCAAGACCTGCAAGGGCTGTTTATTTTATTACTGAGCAAAACAAGGGCTGTTGGATACAGAGTGTTTAAGGCAGTTTTGAGCAGCTTTAAGTGGGTTTGGGTGGGTTTGCATGAAGCTAAGCAGTGCTAACATATGGCTAAATGTACAGGCACTTACACCATGTAGGCTTCACTTACCAGTGAGCAAATGTGCTTAGCAGTTATAATGCAGCAATGCTGACACCTGCTAAGTATGGCTCAGCCCTGGTAACCAGTGGTCACATTCTGGTCTGATAAAATAGCAGGGTAGTGACATCTTTAATAAGTGTATTTAATGCCATGTACATAACATGCGTCTATGTGCTGTCATTACAGTAGCAAGGGGTGTGAGTGTACTGTCTCGGACACTTGAGTATATATGGCTTGTACAACACTCTTTTACATTTGAATGTGTTACATACATGAGTGGTATCCCAGGTTATATGCAGTCACACTGGCATGTAGTGTATCATTATGTTACTACTGTTGACAGTGCTTTCCCAAGTAATAGTAGATTGCAGATTGTAGTACTGGAACTAACACCCCTGCATGCAACAATGGACTCCTCTCTGTTGTGTTCCTGGTGTGTGAGCTGTGTCTCATTAAATATTTCCTACTGGATAATTATCTGACATGTGGAAAATAACTGTAGACTACTGTATGTATAGCACATGTCAGTGAGGGCTGCCATCATGTAGTAATGGCATACCTATCGGTGTCAGACATCTATCAAAACATTCATCCTAATGCATAGCTAGTTGGCTAGCTGATGTCTGCCTGTCCTTTGTACAGATGTGCAGATGTCAGGTATCCATCTTGGTTACTTACAGGCAATCTATGCTTGTCTGACACTGACATGTCTGCCCAGCTGTGTTATGAATGCCACAGCTAGGAATCCACACCTTGTACGCACCACATGCCATGGATACCTCAACTACACTACCACAGTCAACAGAACATGCTTGGGCACAGGTCTCTAAGACAGACACTGACCATGTTATGTAATACATGTTGCATACATGTCAACTGGAGCACCTCACTGGCCCTCTGCAAGAAGCACCCAGATGATTGGCTGATGCATGCCACTCTCACCCTGATGATCATTTCTGTGGTATCTGTTGATAGATGGCCTGCTGGCACATGGCAGGTGGCATGATACCACTGTACACACATCGCCTACACTTCCCATCACTCCATGGACAATAGCCTGGTACACACCTATGAACACCTGCACCGATGCACCCCAGTACTGACAAATGTGTACGTGTGCATTACTGAGAATATTAGTGTCTGTGTGTTTGTAGACCTGTAGCTGAGAATGCCCTGAGGCCCTTCACACCCACCACACCCCCAATTGCCATAGTTAGATGTGGCTGCTGCTGTACCAGATATTTCATGTGCCCTGTTAAGCTCTTCTCCCTAAGGGCTACCTGGGCCTTGCAGTACCAGCACAACACTGTTGTACAAATGGGTTGATAGGCATGGGATACCCACTGAGTTCTGGCAAGTGTGTGT